>NW_025999723.1:5390000-5410000 GCF_019419815.1 Pyrus x bretschneideri | reverse complement strand
ACAAACCAAGTAGTTAGGAAGATACCTGGGAACTCCATTGCGGCCGCCAAAAAAAAGCTCGAGTTTTGAAGCAGAAGTGCATATGCATGAACAGAAACAAAACTAAAACTTGAAGCAAATGTAGGTATTGAGGAAAGACATCGTAAGTTGACGCAAAGACTTAGAAAGTTCAAAGTTAAGAGCAGGAGTAAACTTTGGCGTCCAAATCCGTTGCTCAAAGTCTTTGGAAATTTCGTGGATCTCACTGTCGTTGCCTTCACTTTATGACTCATGCTAATTTTTATATATCATAATCTATTAGAGTATTAAATTAATTTGAATGGAAATTATGATCAGATCCTCTCTCTTAATGATATTATAATCTTGGCCGTCCCGCAGGGGAGAGGTGAATTAGTTTGGGTAAGAAAATTAAAAAAAAATTAAGACTGATTGCTGGCCACATGATCTGCATTAACAGCCCGGATTGTAGTTTTGGAAAGAATCTGGAGAGAGAGATTCGGAGAGGATCTGGATCCGTGAAATGGTACAGACCCTTGGGTTTGGCACATAACTCTTGAGTGTTGCTGTGAAGAAAATGTCACATGTTGCTTGAACTGAACCCTTTTCATTGGAAAGGTATGATAATGCAAAACGTAGCTTTTGGCTGAACCCTATTTCTGTCCCCTACCACTAATAATGCAAAACATGTCCAATTCAATTCAACGATTAGCTTTTCTTCTCCTCGCGCGGCTGATGTTTATTTGCTTAATCCTTCTCAGCTTCCGAGTTGTCAGTTTTGCTAGCGGTGGTTTTCTTTGTTCTTGCTGAAATGGGATTATCTCCACATGTGGTTCTTCTTTTTCTTGTCATAGAGATCGAAATGAAGATACGATTGGGCCATGAATATCCAGCATTCAGTGAACAGAAGTAGGAATTCTGGTGATTAAATTATGCAAGGCAAGAGGGAAGTATGAAAATGCAGGTTACGAGTTGGTAGGACAATATCTAACTTCGATAAACATCACGACCAAGGGCTTCGGGTTGTTCAACAATTACTTGATTTCTTCACACCATGCCTGAAGCGCATAAAGAAATTAGGCAGCAAACTGCCAAGAATAAGACCATAAATTATGCTCATTCATACTAATGAGAAACTCAGTACTCGAACAAACTCAGTTGGATCGCGTGCTGCTTAGGCCGTGATCATATTAATTCTAGGAATCCAGGTTCCAGTTAGTACAACCCTTACTAGGCATAGTCCTTCAACATGTCCAATATCCATCCGCTCTCTCGGCAAATCTGCAGAAGATGCCCTTGATCATCTTGGACCTGATTCCTATTGTTTGCGGTATTACTATTGTTGGAAAATAAAAAGGAAAGTATTTTAGGATTTGATTTAATTAGTGATTTTATATGATTTAATTAGGGTTTTGATATGATTTGATTTGGTCTAGCCTTGTCTTGTTAACAAAGGATTGTTTAGATTTATTTCGTTTATTGCTCCTATGTAATCTTATAAAAACCTACTTATGGAGAAGAATAAAGTATTGAAGTTCTTATTTGAGAATTGTGAGATTGTAGAGAATTTTTATACTTGTCATAAACCCTTTATTTTCAACTACTATGTGTGTTGCTTTCGTTTACTTGAAGAAGCACGGGATCACATTTTTCTTCAACAAGCTCAGGCAAAGCTATCCAAACGAACTTGTGCACGTTCAAACCATCTTTGAACATTTCATCTGTAGGCCACTTTCCAGTAAGCATCTCCAACAACAGGATTCCCTAACCATGCATATATACGCATGCAATCATTATAGCTCTTGATATTAAGTGCGTTTGGTAATTAATTTGACACAAAGACTCAAAAAGAACATGAATGATCTTTAGTGTCTCTTATGGGATTGGGTGACGTTACATGATGCACAATTATAGAATGATTGGAATAATTTTTAATTAGTGACATACAAACATTTATTGAACCGGTGACGCAACTAAATTATGTATTATTTGCAACTTACAAGACAGAATTTATGTATAATGATGATTGCAGTAACTGAAAGACACAACTGATTATTGTTAACATTAGATAATTTGAAAGAAACAATTGAATACTTTATAAAAGGAAGAGTTGGAGCAATTTAAGAAAGTACAAAAATAGTATAAATTCTAACGATAATAAAAATCAAGAAGTCACAACCAAATTTAATTTGATATATACTACAACTTAAAATTAGGTGATTCATTGTTCACAAACCTCGTTTCCCGTTTTGCTCCCGTTAAATTTCATTTATTATTTCTCTGCCACTGTCGGAGAAAATATATGTACTTTTATTTTTATTTTTAAGAATTGTTATTAACACTCCAAACTTCCCAATAATACTCTCTTATTTTTTTGTTCTTTTCTCTTCTCTCTACCCCTTCTCGCTCCTCACCGACTCCGACTTATCGTTCGAACGAGAAACGCAAAATCGACGTTTTCTGGCGGCTGGCACTGCAACCACAACAATTCGACTCAAGAGAGTGCCAACAACAACAACATTCGACCTTTGCATGCTCGAATCTACCCTCGACCGAAGAGTTCCATAAGCCCAGCTTGCGGTGTTTATTTTTCCGGCCAATTTCAGGCCTTTCCGACCTTTTTTGGGTCCGGAGAAGGTAATATTTTTCCTGTACACCTCGAATTATCTTAGATTGTGAGCTAATCGGAGTCAGCAAATTTTTCCACGGCACCACCATTCCATCCGCGATGTTTTCCAAAAATTTCTTTACAAATATCCCTTTTCGCTATTCTTTTCTTGATTTCTTGATTTTTTTTTTCATACCCCTTTCTCAATTGAACCGAACCATAGCATTAGAAGAAAAAAAAATGTAATTATTAGGGTATTTTATTTTATTTTTGGTAATTTTTCCGATTTTGAAAATTTGATGGTGTTTGTGTACCGTTGCAGGTGATTGCCAAAGAATCTCTCCTGACTGCACAGGTATGAAAACAATAGTCCTGACATCACTGATATAAATCCTTGCAAATTTGTCGTCACGGTTAAGATTATTGTTTCAATCGGGTTGTGTTTTTGTCATAAGGAGGATTTCCGCAGGGTGAGAGAGGAATTGGCTGAAACTCATAAACCAATCATCGGTGGAGTTCAATGTTAGGAGCAAAACTATTTTTCATTAGATACGGAGTGAGCAATGTTTAATGCTATCAGTTCTCATATGCTGCCTTGACATGAAAACATAAATATCGACGAGAATTGCGCATCTTTTGCATATTAACGGAATGATCAAATTGATGTGAGATAGTAATTGTCAGGGATGATATTGATTGATTTTGAAAATGAGGAACCAACATGATGAATTTGATCAATCTCATGGACCATTTGTGGGAAAAACCCAATTAAAATCACATAATTAATAAGAACAAGAACCAAACTTAAATTGACAAATTCCAAATTTCCAAGCATACATAAAGATGATTTTACAAATTAAGATCATTTACAAAACATACAAAATGAAATTGTAAAACAAGAAAATCCACCTCATCATCATTCAGAAGATCACCATGCAAAGTTCAAGCACTGTCATGGGATTTTATTTAACGATAACAGGGTATTATTACTCACTACTTGGATCGTCATCACGGATACTCTCTAGGCATCCTAGTTCCAGTTAGCACATCCCTTATAAGACTCAATTCAGCTACCACATTGCTCATGTCTTTTCTCTCTTTCGGCATCGCCACAGAACAAGCAACTCCTACTCTTGCAATGGAAGTCAAGCACTCCACAACCCTTTTTCTTTGATCATTTAGGGCATGATTCCCCCTATTACTTCTGGGATTAGTACTGCTGCTGCTTTCTTCTATTTGAACAAGTAGTGGATCACATATTTCTCCCACACGTTCTGGTAGAGCCATCATAACAAAATTATGCAGGTCCATACCACCTTTAAACATATCATCTATCGGCCTCTTGCCAGTTAACATCTCTAACAACAATATACCGTAGCTATACACGTCGCCATATGTTGACACCTCGCCTCCCATTCCATACTCTTTAAGTTACATGCACAAAAACATAGCTTTGTTCTTATGTGTGACTTTAAAAAACTCATGCTATATACAAAACCATACTGCAAGCACAAATAAAATATATACAAAGGAAAATTTACCGGGTGGAGTATAGCCTATGGTGCCTTTTATGACATTGGAACTGCTATCGTGCAAAGGAGATAGGCAAGAAGCATCCCGGAGGTACCTTGCTAAACCGAAATCACCAACACAAGCAGTCATGTCACTGTCTAACAAAATGTTGCTGGGCTTTATATCACAATGAACTATTGCCATGTGGCAGCGGTTGTGCAAATAATCCAGAGCACATGCTACATCGATGGCAATGTTAACTCTTTGAGTGAGATTCAGATTCTTTGGCAGATTGGCTGGCCTATCTACTCCTTGAGCTGATATGTGCAGCCACTCATCTAGGCTTCCATTCACCATGAACTCATACACCAGGGCTTTGAAATCGTTTCCTTGAAAATCAATGCTTGAACAAGCAGTCAGTAGCTTTACAAGATTTCGATGCCTAATGCTTTTCAAGGCTTCACATTCAGACATGAAACTTTTAGAAGCTCTTGAAGTTTGAAGATTGAGTACTTTCACCGCAACATTTCTTTCTTCATGTTGATTGAGAACTCCCTTGTACACAGACCCGAAACTTCCAGCACCAATCAAATTCGAAGCAGAGAAACCATCAGTTGCTTTGAGGAGATCTCCATAGGACAGTTTCAAGAGTGAAACCCCCAGTGATGATGCTGAAGTTGACTTAAGCACTCTAGCCTTTCTTGATCGATAAAGAAGCGCAAGTAACAACACCAAGACCAAGCCGACAACCCCACAGGAAACTGAGATAATTAAGTTCAGCTTAGGAGATAACCCTCGCTTGGATTGCGTGGAGATGCATTTAGGCAATCTTAAGTGAGGTATACCTCCACAAAGCCGTGTGTTTCCCACAACAGATACAGCACTTGCGTTCTTAAAAACTCCTTGGATTGGTACTGCACCTTCAAAATCGTTAAATGAAAGGTTCAAATTCTGCAAGAAGGGGAAACTCCCCAAGTAGTTGGGAATTATGCCAGACAAGTTGTTGCGAGAGAGGTCAAAATCTTCAATTCCTCTCAATGAGGTCAAGGATTTAGGAATTGTCCCCTGCAATGAGTTCCCACTTAGAGATAGAATCGTCAAACTTGTGCAACTCCCTAAGCTTTGTGGAATCTCACCAGATAACTTGTTTTCAGAAACATCCAAGAAAACAAGATGCTGTAAGTTACCTACTTCCATGGGGATGGATCCAGTAAGTTGATTGCTGGATAGATCCATTTTAAATGGCAATGATAGACCGATGACTTGTTTTGGAATTGGACCGCTAAGATTGTTGTGGGAAAGAACCAATTTTAACATAGACCTGCAGTCTCCAAGACTTTGTGGTATGCTGCCATTTAACTTGTTTGAGTAGAGAAACAATGAGCTTAATGAAGTGAGATTTCCTAGAGATGATGGAACATTACCTGACAATTCATTCGAATTTAGATATAGGCCATAAAGCTTATTCTGTTTACCTATTGAATTCGGTATGGTGCCTGCCAATAAATTTTCAGAAAAGGCTAGTCTCTCCACGTTGATAAGATTTCCAACCTCGATGGGAATGTTTCCGCGTATCTGGTTGAACTGAAATCCTATTTCCCTGAGCTTTGTTGAGAGATTGCTGACAGATTCAGGCAACACTCCTCCAAAATTATTGAGGCCGAAAGATAAAGATTCTAAATTCGTGCAATTAACTAGAGAAGATACGAAATCCAAGTCACCTTCCTCATTATTTCCAAGATTGTTCTCATGAAGTTGAAGCCAATTCAAATTTGACAGGCGTGCCAAACTAGGCACTTTCCCAGTAAACTTATTGCCTAAGATAGAAAATAGTGAAAGGTTTGAGGCATTGGAGATTGAAGCTGGTATTGGTCCAGTGAATTGGTTGGTATGGAAAATAAAGGTTTCGAGGTTTGGAAATATAGTGTGGCCCAAGCCAGGAGGAAGAGTTCCATGAAGGTTGTTTTGATACATATGGAGGGAGGGATGGTACCATTCAAATAATTTGAAGACAATGAAAAATGCATTAAGCTTGTCAACTGGCCAAGGCTATTTGGAATACCTCCATGCAGATTATTTCCAGATACAGATAGCCACCAAGGAGAAGAAAGATTCCCAAAAGAAGGTGGGATTATCCCAGAAAAATTGTTCTTGCCAAAATCAAGTACCTGAAGCTTGGACAATGAGGCAATTTCAGTTGGAAGTTCGCCACTAAGAGTGTTGCCATATAAGTAAAGGTATTGGAGGTTAGAGCAACGTGATAAGTTGAATGGAATATGACCACTGAAGGAGTTGTTACCAAGGAATAGTCTTTCCAAGCGGAACAAACGACCAATTTCTGTTGGGATGGTGGCTGAAACTATTGTTCTGGAGGTATAAAGCCCTCAGAAAGCTCAAGTTTCCAACATGGGGAGATAGGTGGCCGGCCAGCCCGCTTGATCGGAGGTCGAGCACTGTAACCCTCTGGTGTCTGCGGCCACAAGTGATGCCTGGCCAATGACAGAAGTGGAGGGATTCGTTCCAAGAGCCAAGGATGCCCAGGGTATCGGTCACGATTTGAGCTTTGAAGGCAAGCAAGGAAAGCCTATCCACCTCATTTCCCGCTAAACGCGAGGAGGAGGCAGAGCTAAAAAGAAGGAGAAGAAACCAAATGCTAAAATGAATACTTGAGAACTCCATTTTAGCTAGGCTGCAAAATGAAGCTCTGGATATTTAACCTTAGGTAATCGTACGTTGACGCAAAGAAAGGAGTCAGTTTTAGCATCCAAATTGGGTTGCACGGCTGGTTTCTGCGTGCATGCCGTGGTTGACGGGTTGGGGAACATAACACATAGCTTTTGCACTCGCAATAATTCTTAATTCAAAAATGCTAGTTTCTACCGTATTGGAAGGTTCATGCAAAGTAGGTAGAGACCCCCTAGCTAGATTTCAACCGTATTGGAAGGTTCATGCAAAGTAGGTAAGATTAGAAAAAGTGCCCATAAGCGTGTAAGACTAAAAAAAGTGCCCCGGCGCTGCCGCGGGTCTTTAAAAATATTTAGGAAATATATTTGTTTACACCTAAAATGTACTTATTTTTACTCATTTAGGGCATTCGGGCTAAATATGGTATTTGGAGAATCATTGTACAAGAAGGTTAACTTGGAAAGATATTTGGCTGTAAGTGAGGTAATTTGACGTTATAATATTCCGTTTCCCTTTTGTTTGAGTGGTGGAGGTTTGCCGAGAGCTTTGTTTAATCAAAACAAATGCTTGCTTTTGGATAGGAAAATAATATGTAGACATGGAAGTGGACATATGGAGGAAACAAGCCACCTTGTTTTTGTTTAATTATTAGTTTATTGCAAGTGGTAGAGACATGTGCTAGAAACATGGTGGAAATGCAAGTTAGTCTTTTTAATATTATTTCACATGCAAGCTGGCAAATGGAATGCATTTGGGCTGGATTGGTGTTCTCAGCAAGGGGGCTCTTTCAGATTTCTATATAAAGGAGTAGAGACACAAGGACACTCTACCAATCAAACATACAAACTCTGCTCTCAACCCAGATTTGCATCCAAAAGTTGTAATCAGCCCAGATTCTAGTTTTTTTAGTAATAGATTTCTTAGAAAAGCTATCTTTTGTCTAGTTTATTAGCTCTGCTACTCACCTAGTAGTATCGATCTCCTTTTTAGTTTATGTATAACTCATTTCCAATCATTTACTTTCCTCTGTCATTTACATTTCCAGCAACCTTGTCATTTAGTTGTTGTTACATTTCTCCATATAAGTAAAGTCCTTATCTTTAAGGTAAAGAAAGAACCTTGATTTGAGCCACTCTCACTCAATGGCAGAATGTCTTGGTTTGAAGTCAAACTCAGGTGTAATCTCAATCATTCAAAATTCGTCTACTAGCGGCATCTAGTAGTGGCACGCTCACACCCGTCAATTTCATGTTTGAGTAAATTCCCGGCATGCCCGTAAGGCTCATGGCAAATTTAGGGAGCAAACAATATCAATATAGAAAACAGAGGTCTCTTATGCTGTGAGTTTCAAAACTGTATAAAACATTTAAGATTTACACACATATATATAATAGCGATACTATTTACATACATGTGGAATGTAGGAAGAAAATTAGTCCTTTTGTTCCGAATCAAGATCACTAATTTTGAAATACAATTTCAAGAACCATTTCCCTACAGTTGAACATCAAGAAGACCAATAATTCTAAAACACAGATTAAATTTCCTTCTATGTTAAAAAGCATGTAAGCAGAGAGACAAAGGATGTGGTTTCTATTACCGGTACGATTAACTTGTAAAGACTTGTTCACTATTTTCTGAATATTGGTCTCCACTATAACCATCTTTAGAGAACTTTTATGTAGATAATGTAAAAATAAATCCATGTTAGAATACGTTTTCTATTCATAACATGTCTAATACTTTTTAGTGAACCATGATTGAGATTTTAACGTTGTATATCAATATCTCTATTAATTAATGAAACCCTCTTTATCAACCAAAAGAGAATGAAAATACTACTTAGTCTTTTATCACACAAAAAAATGATGGGCAATAATGTAATTTCACATGTCCAAATTTTATTGTTTTTATTGAAATACCTCCAATATTAAAAAAAGAAAAAAAAACAATAACCTCCCACTCCTCCCATGTTCTCACTCCCCCCTCTCCCCTTCTCATTTTCTAAAAAAATGTGTTCATACACATAAAGTGTGTAGGCAAATACTAGTATAAAATAGAACAAAGCCACTAAAATTCTAAAAACATCATATAATTGATAGCGGTATGTAGTTTTGATAGATAATTTGTAATCAGATTGCAAAATATTGGGATGTCTAGTTCCCGTAGGAGTGTGCTATCCTTAACGGAGAGGATACTTTTTGATATTTCGTAATTGCCCTGATTAAATCATAGCTAATGCCTCACACATCTGTTGTAAGAAAAAATCTTAAACACAAAGATTCATCATTATAGCCTAAATTAACAGCGCATTATCATATCGGAACAGACAAAGGTGCTCAAACTCAAGTGTCCCACATGCTGACATCCAACAAACCAATCAAAACAAAAGGTATTTAAGGGCATGTTTGGTATCCTATTTGAAATTTTTTTTATCATTTCTCAAAACATTTCTTAAGAATATTTCTTGAAAACAATTTTCTGTAAGACTTAAAAACTTGATTGGTTTGCAATTTAAAAATTTTAAATGTTACGATTTAAACTAGACAAAAAGATCCAAAAAGAAGGGATCGTAAGAGAGGGAGAAAGAGGAGAGAGGAGGAAAGAAAGTAAGAAATGATTGAAGGAAATAGAAAGAAGAGAGAGGATCGGACGAGATAGAGAAGAAGAGGAGTGAGAGAAAGAACAGAGAGAACGAAGAAAATGGATTGGAAGAGAGACGAAAAAGGTAAAAAAAAAAAAGAGAGAGAAAGAAGAAAAGAGAGAGATAGATTTGGAGTAAGAGAGGATGAGGGAGAAAATAAATAAGTGAGTTTAAGTTTAAAAACTCATTTTTATGTTTTTAGAGAATAGACTATATTTTTGAGTTAGTCTTGAGTTTAATTTTTGAAAATAGTCCTACCAAATAAGTTTTTAAGGTTTAAAACTTAAAAATTGTTTTTGAGTTTAAAAAGTTGGATTTAAGTAGAGTATCAAATATGCCCTAACCAACCTATTCCTTTCAAATGGAATTTGTCTGAAAAATGAGAAATTCAAAAACTTTGCTGCACAAATAAAAAAACAAAAAACAAAAATCAAACACTTACTATGTATTATTACTTGAATTCTAATTGCCACTTGAAGCTCCCTACCTTTTGACGGATCATGATCACACTCATAAAGCCCTCACCATGAAACCAAAATCATTACTTTGACAAATAAATATGGAATTGGATTCTGTCCTGAGCAAATGGTGGGGATCCTCATGACCACATAATACGGGTCGTTAGTTTTTGATTCAACGACTACAATTATTATAACTTTTAGAATGATCCCCCTATTTGTAGCCATTGGAACAAAATCTAATGGCTCGTGTTGTGTGG
Organism: Pyrus x bretschneideri; assembly: GCF_019419815.1. NCBI lineage: Eukaryota > Viridiplantae > Streptophyta > Magnoliopsida > Rosales > Rosaceae > Pyrus > Pyrus x bretschneideri. The sequence continues at coordinate 5,399,836 of NW_025999723.1, read as the reverse complement.
TCATGAGGATCCCCACCATTTTAGTCACTCTTTCAATCCGTTCTCTTCATTCTTTCGGTTATTTCTCACTCACTATTTCTCTCTATCTCGTCCGATCCTCTCTATTCTTTCTCTTTTCTTCAATCATCTCTTACTTTCTTTTCTCCTCTCTCCTCTTTCTACCTATCATGTGACCCCCTCTTTTTAGATCTCTTTATCTAGTTTAAGTTGTAAGATTTAAAAATTTTAAATCGCAAACCAATTAAGTTTTTGAATCTTAAAGAAAATTGTTTTCAAGAAATGTTCTTAAGAAATATTTTGAGAAATGATAAAAATTTTCAAATATGATACCAAACAGACTCTAAATTTTTCAAATGGATTATGCCAAAAATTACCAGCCGAATTACTGAACACCATGATATCGAGTCGGAAAACTGATTTGCAATGCTCCGACGAAGACTCAAGAAGGCCAAGGTTTCAAGGAATAAGGTGCAGTGATAGTATTATCCTTATCGAATACAATTATACAACACAAATGTATGTGCTGCACTTGACAGGCATTGTAAACTTGTGAAGCATAGCTTTGCAGGATACGTTTTTAGAAGTCGAGCCTATGCATATGAACGTAAAAAGTTAAATAAATTTTTCCACCAGTGTCTTAAGCAAATTTTAGATACATGTTGAGATCTCTATAATTGACAGAGGCTTGGAGCTTGTGAAAGTCACATTTTCCATTGATTGAAAAAGAACCAAATTTTAGCCAACAACTAATCAAAATAACATCGCACAAACCCCAAAAGTCGCACCAATTCCACACAAAAGTTTAAACTTGTACGGAAATTACTACAATCTGAATCAAAATTCCACTGTTGAACATACAGTGCTTTGGAACTGTGTAAATAATTTAAAATCAGAAAAAGTCCCAATCTTTTTAAATCTCACAAAATGTAAGCAAAATGTAATCCCTAACAAAGATTTTGGAGAATGGAAAGGCCAATTGCACCCCTTATAAATTACGATAATTACAAAATAATTCAAATGCAGGCAATTTGATCGAAATTTGCAGAGCAAAAAAACCTAAAAACAACAGAAAGAAAAACCCAAAATAAAATGAAGAACAAAAATCACTAATCACATAACCAAAATTAATAAGAATGAAAAAACAAATATGAATGCAATACCGAAATAAATAATCAGTGAGGGGGGAAGAAATTGATCCCATGTTGGAGCTTTTTCGTTCCAATCCAAATCGAGCAGGAAGGAAGAAGTTGAGGAGGAAACATCGAACCTTGAGAACCTCATATAGTCATATCTTCTACGTACCGAATCGAGGAGCAGAATCGGGTTTGAGGGAAGTCAATTAAACTTACGAACCCAAAATCACAAAATCATCCAAATTAAAACATTGGACCGGATATTGTCAGGCACCAAATGAAGGCCCAGTGAGTCGGCCTAGCCCAAACATAAAGCGTGCGGGTATTTTTCCGCTCGAGTTTCGCCTTTGGGAGCATTTCGCTCATCAGTGCACTTGACTTGATCATGGCCTCGTTCACTCAGCCCGAAGACGACTCAGTCCCGGCCACCGGGTCAATTACTGGACTTCTCAACACCATGACAATTAGTTAACCTCTCAACAACATGGCCAATGGGAAAAAAATAAATGATGCATTAGACTTCCAAGAATAAGAACTCAATTATGTTTTTATTTATTTATTTTTATTCGAACTTCGAATCTCAGTGCTGCTTTCTTTGAAACTTTTCTTACCGTTGACAGTTGACACAGGGAGGAAATAGATGACATGATCTGTTGCTGTTAACTAGGATTTGAAAGCTACTCTCCAACTGGCGGTAGCAGCGGTGTGGAAATCAAACATATTTCAACTCCAACATAATCAGAAAACCAAATTCGCTTACCTGAAGGTAAGCGAGGTTTTGGAAACTTCCCAGAGTTCGGTGGTGAGTCCAGTGGTGCGGGAAGATTCACGCATGTTAGATTTAGATGAAGCGGCAGTGGCGGTGGTCGGGTGAAGTGGTGGAGAAGCTAGGCGATGTTTTTTCGTTCAATGACTCCGATTGAAAGAGTTGAAGAGCAGGAAGCATACCTAGAGAACCAACACGTTTCCATGGCCTTTTTCGTCCTTTAACCGTGCAAGTGAGGAAAATAATAATTGGTGTACAGTAAAATTAAGGGTATTTCCGCCAATTCATTGTGCTTAGGAGAGCTGGTGAACTGAGTTTTAGTATATATACAATTTCTCTCTATGTTAAAAGGCAAGCAGAGTGACAAGGATGTGGTTTCTATTACCGGTAGGGATTGGATCAGGATTCTCACTGGATTCCTTTTGTAGGGATCCCGAGGATCAAGCAATTATGTCCGTTCATCGTATATCGTGAGGTTAATTTTCGTTAGGTATTATTTATATTTAATTTTAAATTTTAAATGATTTATGACCACACAATATACGATGAACGGACATGATTACTTGATCCCAGTATCCCCACAAAAGGGATCCGACGAGGATCTTGATCCGTAGGGCTTAGCTTGTAAAGACTTGTCCATTTTATTCTGAATATTGGTCTCCACTGTAACCATCTTTAGAGAACTTTTTGGAATGATTTTTCTGCTTGCTCAGTTTGTGGTGATACAGTACTTAGGAATTCATGCTTGGTCCAAGAAAGTGAAGATGCTTTCACCCAAATGAAGGAATAGACTTACCATCACAGGAAACACATGCCTCCTCACTACGAAGCTTTGCTGGCTCTCTGTGTTTTCCTCACCTGCAATTTAGACCCAATGCGCAGACGCATTTCACCCATAAAATTCTAAATCCATACACATCTAAAAGCAGAGAACAAAATTGCACATTCTCCACAGTATTAGGTCTTGACCGGTCTCTAGGCATCCTGCTTCCAGTCAGCACATCCCGTATTTAACATAATTCAGCTACGACATTGCTCATGTCCATTCGCTCGCTTGGCATTACTGCAGAACAAGCAACTCCTATTCTTGCAGCGCAAATCAATCATACCTCAACTCTTTGTCTTTCATCATCTAGGGCACGATATCCCGCTTTGTCTGTGGCATTAGTACTAGTGTTACTTTCTTCTCTTTGAAGAAGCCGTGGATCACATACTTCCGCCACGCACTTGGGCAAAGCTATCATGATAAAGTTGTGTAGGTTCATACCATCTTTAAACATGTCATCTATTAGCCTCTTGCCAGTTAGCATCTCAAATAGCAGAATTCCATAGCTATAGACATCACCATAAGCTGACACATCACTTCCCGTTCCATACTCTATAATTTATTTGCACAAAAAAGAAAAGCCGTGTTCTTTTAAGTGTAACGTCAAAAAAATAATGAAACCTTTTATTCCGTTTGAAGAGCTTTCAGGTGAAGGAAGTATGGAAGAAGCATCTGACAATTACCTTGCTAAACCGAACTCACCAAAACAGGTAGTCAGACCATCGTCCAAGAGAATTGCATTTGTGTTTTCCAGAAGCCCATAAGGGCAATCTTAAATTAGGTGTACCGCCATAAAGCCGTGTGTTTCCCATGGTAGAAATTGCATTTGTGTTTTCTAAAATTCCTTGCATTGCTACTGCGCCTTCAAAATTGTTAAATGAGAGGTTCAAATTCTGCAACTTGAAACACTCCAAATAGTTTGGAATTCTGCCGGAAAGGTTGCTATGAGAAAGATCGAAATATTCAATCCCTCTCGAAGAACTCAAGGATTCATGAATCGTCCCATCCAATAACTTACCTCCCAGAGACAGAGTCCTGAAACTCGTGCAATTCCTGAATCTTTAAACCTCCAAAAAATTTCTGGAAATGACTTCGAAACCTGAGAAAACTTAAAGATTATGAGTAGTTTTGCTGGAGGACTCCGTCATGGATGCAGGGAATGCTTCCGCGTATCTGGTTCCCTCCAAATAGCATGACTCTGAGCCGGGTTGAGAGATTGCTGATAGATTCAGGCAGCATGGTGTGTCTTGGCTGATTATCTCACCAACATACAAACCCACAGTTGAATAGTTTAAAATACAAGAAATAAAGACACCGAGAAATTTACGAGGTTCGGCAAAAACCTGCCTACGTTCTCGGAGAGATATTGCTCTTCACTATGAGAAAAACAGTACAAGTTACACATGAGTTAAATCGACATAACCCAATCCCATATCCCTTGTACACCCACTCACAGAATTTTCCCAAGAGCCTCACTCTACCCCAAGAGTTCCTTACTCTCACTCTCTAATTTTTTCTTTTGTTCTCCTCCTTATGCTCTCTTTTCACTCCTTTAAATAAAAATCAGCCCATTTTCTTCTCCTCCTTTCTTCCACCTGAAAGCCAAATAATTATGGCTTTGAAAAAGCCACAAAACAAGGAACAAGACAAGCCACAAAACAAGGAACAAAACAAGCCACAAAACAAGGAAACATAATCCTCATCATGATGTTCCCTCATCAATTTTGTTTTGTTTCCTAGTCTAATTTGGCCACTATCCAACACAGCACTCCTCCAAAAGCATTCCAACCAAGAGATAAAAGTTCTAAATTGGTACAATTAACTAGAGAATAGAGGAAAGCCAAGTCACCTTCCTCATTATGTTCAAGATTGTTATTACTAAGTAATACAACTTCCAGATTCGACAGTCGTGCCAAACTAGGCACTTTTCCAATAAACTCAATGTGTTGGATTTGATGTCGATAAACGCTCGAGGCATAGGAGATTGAAATTGACATTGGTCCACTGAATTGGTTCCACAGAAAGCAATATTTACTCTGTTTGGAAATAAAGTGTGGCCCAAGCCAGGAGGAAGAGTTCCGTGACAGAGAAGTATTCTATTGAAGAGAGGTTGTGTATGGAGGGAGGGATGGTAACATTCAAATAATTTAAACCCATGGAAAGAAATAACACACGTTTTCAACCGTCCGAGGCTATTTGGAATAGCTCCATGCACATTATTTTTTGCTACAGATAATACTTCAAGAGAAGAAAGATCGCCAAGTTATTTGTTTTAACTTTTGTGTAAATGATGATGCGTAAGTGAAATTTTAATTAATATTTACGTTTTTTGGTTCAAAATTTGAATAGTTATGCAAAATAAGGTGTTACAAGGTTAAACTCGATAAAGTTGAGCAAACCCGAACCTAACCGGAATAAATCTGAACCCACTTCAAACCCGAACCTGACTAAACCCGTATGAATCTGAACCCAATCCAAATTGTAAAGGTTGGGTTAGGGTTGGTTTGACCATGCAACACGCCCAATCCGCCCAAGTTTCACGCTTATCTCTACACGCTCTGTCTTCTCTTTCTCTCTCACCCTCGACTGCGACCCTCTCTTTGGATCTCTCTATCTATCTAATTAAATTAGTAGTAATGTTCGAATCCACCGGGAGTTGTTGTAGGGTATTTTTTTTTTCTTTTCTTTTTACTTATTAAAATTTTAAAATAATTTTAAATCTCCTACCAAATAAGTTCTTGAATCTTAAATAACATTGTTCTTAAAAGATGTTCTTAAGAAATTTAATATTATGAAAACATTTAAGTACGATATCAAACAAGCCCTAAATAAACTCCCAAAAATAAGATTTCTCTGCCTACCATTCCTGATACTTTGGCTACTAAAACCACCAAAAGAGCCAATTTGAGTAAATTTATTAAACAATGCAAGAGGAGCACTCAACGTCCATTTTTGCGGACCGTGTACGGAAAGGCTTGCATACATATACATATACACCAAACTTAAATTTGCAAATTCCAAACATAAAATTTCATAATATAAACATGAGCCACTTGGTATTATGGTCTAGTGTTATTCCTCTTCACTTGTAAGTGAAAGGTTTTAAGTTTGATTCTCACCAAAGACGAATTTGAACCACATTACTTGCTCATTGTAAGGCTAAGCTCACTTCTCCTCTTTAGTGTAGATAATATCATTTGTTAAAAAAAAAAAAATTATAAGAATATGAACCAAACTTTTAGATTGACAAATTCCAAATTTCCAAGCAAACATAAAGATGATCTTACAAATTAAGATCATTTACAAAACATACAAAATGCAATTGCAAAACGGGAAAATCCACCTCGTCATCATTAAGAAGATCACTATGCAGAGTTCAAGCACTGTCAGGGGATTTTATTTAACGATAACAGGGTATTATTACTCACTACTTGGATCGTCATCATGCATACTCTCTAGGCATTCTAGTTCCAATTAGCACATCCCTTATTAGACTCAATTCAGCTACCACATTGCTCATGTCTTTTCGCTCTCTCGGCATTGCTACAGAACAAGCAACTCCTACTCTTGCAATGGAAGTCAAGCACTCCACAACCCTTTTCCTTCGATCATTTGGGGCATGATTCCCCCTATTACTTCTGGGATTAGCATTGCTGCTGCTTTCTTCTATTTGAACAAGTAGTGGATCACATATTTCTCACACACGTTCTGGTAGAGCCATCATAACAAAATTGTGGAGGTCCAAACCACCGTTAAACATGTCCTATGTCGGCCTCTTGCCAGTTAGCATCTCCAACAACAATATTTCATAGCTATACACATCGCTATATGTTGACACCTCGCCTCTCATTCCATACTCTTAAGTTATATGCACCAAAACATGGCTTTGTTCTTATGTGTGACTTCAAAAAACTCATGCTATATACAAAAACATAGTGCAAGCACAAATAAAATATATATAAAAGAAATTTTACCTGGGGGAGTATAGCCTATGGTGCCTTTTATGACATTGGAACTGCTTTCGTGCAAAGTAGATGGGCAAGAAGCATCCCCGGAGGTACCTTGCTAAATCGAAATCACCAACACAAGCAGTCATGTCACTGTCTAATGTTGTGCGGAAGCGTCAACCAAGTGTGAGAGTGAAAAATAAACCACAATAGCTGACACAAGATGAATGGAACAATACCAACAAGAACACCAAGATTTATACTGGTTCGGCAAAGCCTACATCCAGTTTGGAGACGACGGAGTATTTCACTATAATCAATGAGAACAATACAATAGTGTTTATCACTCAATTTCCCAAAGACCCAAATAACCCCAAGCTCACACACTTACAATAGGAAGAGAAAACCAAAAATACAAAGCAAGACAACTTGAGAAAATTCTTCTCTATGCCGAATGGCTTCTTGCTATTTTTCTCTCTTCCTTTGATCTCCTACTTGGTGATGATATGAGTTATGCCTACACCTCCTTATATAGGCCAAGGCCTCTCATCAAGTCAAAAGAATTAGGCCTAAGTGCATTCACAAATTAGGCATAAATGCATCCATTCTTTGACCACAAATTAGGCATAAGAGCATCCATCTTATTTCCCACATGTAGCATGCCATCCATCAATTTTGACCACAAAAGTAGCCAACCTAAATTGTTGGTTTTACACTACATGGTTTGTGCCAATAATCAACATCTAACAAAATGTTGCTGGGCTTTATATCACAATGAACTATTGGCATGTGGGAGCGGTTGTGCAAATAATCCAGAGCACACGCTACATCGATGGCAATGTTAACTCTTTTAGTGAGATTCAAATTCTTTGGCAGATTGGCTGGCCTATATACTCCGTGAGCTGATACATGCAGCCACTCATCTAGGCTTCCATTCACCATGAACTCATACACCAAGGCTTTGAAATCGTTTCCTTGGAAATCAATGCTTGAATAAGCAGTCAATAGCTTGACAAAATATCGATGCCTAATGCTTTTCAAGGCTTCACATTTAGATATGAAACTTTTAGAAGCTCTTGAAGTTTGAAGATTAAGTACTTTCACCGCAACATTTCTTTCTTCATGCTGATTGAGAACTCCCTTGTACACGGACCCAAAACTTCCAGAACTAATCATATTCGAAGCAGAAAACCCATCAGTTGCTTTGAGGAGATCTCCATAAGACAGTTTCAAGAGTGAAACCCCCACTGATGATCCTGAAGTTGACTTAAGCGCTCTAGCCTTTCTTGATCGATAAAGAAGTGCAAGTAACAACACCAAGACCAAGCCGACAACCCCACAGGAAACTGAGATAATTACAGCTTAGGAGATAACCCGCGCTTAGATTGCTTGGAGATGCATTAGGCAATCTTAAGTGAGGTATACCTCCACAAAGCCGTGTGTTTCCCACAACAGACACCACACTTGCATTCTTAAGAACTCCCTGCATTGGTACGGCACCTTCAAAATCGTTAAATGAAAGGTTCAAATTTTGCAAGAAGGGGAAACTCCCCTAGTGGTTGGGAATTATGCTAGATAAATTGTTGCGAGAGAGGTCAAAATCTTCAATTCCTCTCAAAGAGCTCATGGCATGATCTATAACGTGAGTTTAGTTAAAATTCCAAAAACCCAATAATAAAATATAACATTCAAACAAATCTAACATCCAAAAAATAAAAAATAAAAAAAAAACCCCATAATTGGGACAATTTAATTCCCTTAATTCTAAGGGAATTATCCAAGATCGACCAGAACACACAATTCAGATTGGGTCTTAACTTCCACCAGAAAACCAGATCGATGGTTGAATCCAATAAACAGAGAGAAGCTTACCCCCGGACTGAAGCTAGAAGAGCCTGCTTGGTGGTAGATGTACTTCTACTGAGAGAGAGAGAGAGAGAGAGAGAGAGTTGGAGAAGCAAGGTTCTGGTTTTTGGTTGTGAGAAACAAACATGAATCAAAGAAGAAGCAGTGGATGATTAACTTTAAAAACAACTAAAATCGAACATGCAATGCCTGAATTTATCTCTTGGGAGTATAGGCATGTAAAGAGAAACCAATTGTACCAATAACAAATTACTCGCTCCACGAACTGAACATTAAACTACTATGCAAGTTCCAGTGTGGTGCAACGTTATCAACATTTTTTACCTAGGACTGGTTCAAATCTCAATATCCCACTGCAAAAATTGAAAATATTTATCTGAAAACATTACGAAAAATATTTTAAGACTTGGCCTCTGACTTGTGAAGTACCTAAAATTACAATTTATTTTATAACTCTCATTAGAGAAAAAGCCCAAGCTCCTTTAATCCAATCATAATTACACATTGCAAGCATTTGATTCATATCATTAATTAGCATTAATCATAACCCGATCATGATCCATCGTATCCCAACATCAAAATCAAATGAAATTCTACTATAATAACATTAACAACAGTCAACTTTTGAATCTACAAACACATTTTCTAGTATCATGTCTCATGTTTCTTGATCATTGCAAATTTGCAACTACCAAAATCCAAGGGACCTCTCAAGCTTATGCATCACCATATGGTGCACCACAAAAAACATGTAAACTGAACAATTAATCACAATAAACCCTACATTCTCAGTAAAAGTGCACCATATGGTAAAAGATGATGGAACACCTGCACACCAGTACATCCCTGGAGATTGTTGAATAAGAAGAGTATCCAAGATAACTCTAATGATCCCAAGAAGAAGAAAATAGAGCACACTCTTAAAGAAAGCTCACAAAACAAACTAATTAGCAAAGCTTTTCTTATTTAGCACTAGGCTTTGTTTTTCCTTGGATGATATACAATGCTTGGGGACTTGGGTATTTATAGCAAACCAAATGAAAGCTACATCACACACTTAATTAAACTAAGATTATTTACTACCCCACAAAACCCATTAATTGCACCTAATTTTTTCCACTCAACCATACCTAACATTGCAATTGTAAGCAATTACATTATCAAACTAGATATGGACTTGGGCTTTAGATTGGGTTGTGGATTACTTATTGTTTTGGGTTGACATTGATTCTCAACACTCCCCCTCAATGTCAGCTCTCATTCTTTGCACTGTGCTGAGTAAACAGCGAAAAATTTCG